>NC_133880.1:4568789-4608911 GCF_044706935.1 Curcuma longa | reverse complement strand
AAACTGCAGTTGGTCACGACGCAGGAAAGTATTTTCGAACTCTTGTCCTCTTCTATAAATCTGCTATGTCATAAACAACTCAACTATGCCCCGAAGACTTTCCTCACCTCCTCTCTTGCTTCTGTTAAAGGTTGATCCGCCACCTTAGCGGCCACACGACCATTTTGCTAGGAGAGAAATCGAGAGAGTACAGTTGATTACGACACAGAAGGACATTACCTAACTTTGTGAGGATTCGAACCCTTGCCTTTCCCTCACCTCCTCTCTCTCAAACAAAGCATAAGGGGTGAAATACTCTACGTGAAAATTAACATTTATTACATGAGAGCACATCTAATCTTTTACCATCGCACCGTGCTTCGGGTTTAATAATGATTGAAGGTTATGTTAAATTTTAAATGCTATGTTAAATTTACGTATTAACCTTTTTTAGAAAAATATAAGTGCACAGTTGAAGTGCAAATGTTTAGGTTTAGGCACCAACACTGCCCAACCCTATTTCCTTCGCTTCTCAGATCCCGGTCCTGTCGCGTTGTTGGCCATGGCGAAGGTTGGACGCGGCGGCGGCGGCGAAGGTGGTGGTTTCTTGCGGGGCATGGTGCTAGCGCCGCCGGCCTCCCCTCCGAATCCCTTAGTACTTGTGCAGGCCCGCCTTAAGGATCTCGAGACCGGTTTCCGCGGTTGGCTTGCGAAGCAGTCCATCGCCGTCGAGGCTGCCGTCGTCACGGCTACCAACGCTGCTCAGGGCGCTGCTATAGGAGGTCTCCTTGGCACCTTGACCTCGGATCTCTCCTCCGCTCTCCCCGCGACGCCCAACAACGTCGCTGGGCTTAATCCGGAGGCCATTTCATCCTTTAAGAACGCTCAGGTCGCTTCCTCACTAACAATATTTAAACCATCCTTCTGGTTTGCTGGTTTACTTGGGATCTATTTTGATGCACAAGATTTTTTGGTTGCTCTCTGTTTCTATATCTAACTGTTCTTCCAGAATTGGTTTTTAGCACATTTGATGCTTGAAATAATGCTTTCCGCACCTGTTAGCTTGGCGGAAACATTTCACCTGTTGATAGAAATTTGTTCAAACACAACAGATTCATAGAAATTATATGAACGTTACTGTTGATATGGAATTACAATAGCTCAATTGCTGGATAAGATTCATGTAGCCACACAACTTCTTGTTGTCGCCATCAACAATCTGTGTCATATTATACCTCATGTATATTTTGATCAATATCAAATAACATTAAGTGCACGACTATTTATCATGTGCAAGATAATCTTTCAGATTTAAAGATCCTTACCATGTATCTGTCACATAGTCCCCATGAAGTTGTCTGATGAGCAAACTTAACAACTTGATGAAGTGCCTAGTAACCTCAACTGAAGCATTTTTAAGTTGTATGTTTAAGCTTAAGATATATCTACAATCCATTAATATTGTTTTTCATCTGTATTATAATTATGTTTGTTATGCTTTCTTATAACTATTCAGCATGCCTAATTATCTTTCTCCATCGACATTACATATGTTGAAAAGAAAATTTTAACTTTGATATTTTCACATGAATACATATCATAATAATTATACATGAACATGAATAATAGGCTCTTGCTGGTGGTCCTTTGGTACAAGCTCGTAATTTTGCAGTTATGGCGGGTGCAAACGCTGGCATATCATCTGTCATGAAAAGAATCAGGTGTGGAGGACGTTCAAAGCAGGTGCAGCACAACAATCTTGACTCACTGTCCACTTCAATAACTTGCAATTTATTTAGTCTTTGACTGTGAACATTGAGTCATAAAGTAGGCAAGAGATTTGCCGATATAAAAAGCATTTTTTTTCAGTTTACTCTTGCAATTGAACTAATAGTACAAGAACTGTTTTGTTTGGACTTTCTCTGCTGTGTGTTCCACTTCTCTACTTGCATCAGCATGTAGATTATCATATACAAGCTGATGCTTCAATGGGTCATAGTCTCTTAGAACATGTACTTGCTTTACATAATGCATCATGGATTGTCTTCACTATGAACTCCTAGTTGTGGTCCATAGAATCCATTGTCTGAAGAAGACATGAGGATGTTGAACTATGATGAGCCAAGGACCATTGGATCCTTATAGAAATGAACTTTTGTTTGTTGCAGCATGGTTGCAGCTTTTGGTTCTGGAGCATTGTTTTCATTGGTTAGTGGAGTTGGAGGGCCAAATCAGGCAGCTAATGCAGTCACTTCAGGACTTTTCTTTGCACTTTTTCAAGGTGGCATGTACATGGTATGCATTGTTTTACTGCAATTTCATTTCGTTATCGTCTCATTGAATTCCTCTTGTTCAGCTTCAGTTACCATTTTGTTGTTTTGTGCTATGGACAATGCAATTTCACAGCTATTCTATTCCATCTTTTTTATTTTGCATTATAATTCTTCAAATCCTATACTGTGATATTTCTTTTTTGATATCATATACAAGAACAATTGCTTATGATGTAGTAACAATATTATAGATTTTTAGTTTCTTTAAATCTTCCTTTAATAAGAATTGTGAATGTGAGAATACCTTTCAGAATCTGATACCAAGATAGTTTTTTTCTTAATATTATAAGGATTTCTGAGACTAAGGCTAACTAAATTATTTACATGATGATGACCTTTAGCTTTGGATTTTCTCCTGGAAAGGGACCACCCTTTTAGACAACCGACACATGTACAGATGTTTAACTTTTTATCCTTATTTAATCTTCTCAATTCTGATGCTGTGTTTCAGAGTATTAGAATATGCCCATCCTGTAGATTATATGTTATCCAAATAAGCAGGGAATTGGAGTAGTATTAGTGCTATATGTTTATTTATTTTGTGGAGAGAGTATTATTGCCTGACAGAGCATTTTGTCTGTGTTTTCATGACAATAGCAAACAATCCCTGTCCAATCATTACTTGGGTAGATGAGCAAAGGGAAAAATAATCGAGAAGGAATTTGCTGACCCTTTTCTACAAAGTTGATCTGCTCAAAACAGGGTAGATGAGTAGATACAAAAGAAAAGGCCAGGGATTGACCTGTTGAAGTAGTTTCCAGCTAGTGATCATTGTTCACGGCTGATCAAACTCTCAGACTGGATTGGGGCTAGTTATCACTTAAAAAAAACAAACTGTGTTCTTTTCTTCTCTACTGTCAAAGTATGCATTGTCAATGAATTACTTTTCCCTTCCATTCTTTGACCATCCTTTGTTTTCTGCTCCTCCCCAAGTAAACAAGATGTATGGGCCTTTTTAACTAAAACATTTACATCTATTTTTTTATATGGTTCAGGTGGGTCAGAAATTCTCGCCCTCCCCGACAGAGGATACACATTACTCACAGACGAGAGGCTTGCTAACTAGCCTTGGTCTTCAGAAATACGAGAACAATTTTAAGAAAGGATTCCTTACAGATAATACTCTGCCCTTCTTACAGATAGGTGAATCTACTGTTGCACCAAACTCTTACAGATTTCTGGATCTGCATTTGGTTTACTAAATTATGTGCTTAAAATCTGTCTCATGACACTTCGTTTCCATCAGTGCACTTAAAGATGTCAATATTCCACCTGGACCTAGGCTTCTCATTCTCGATCAGATACACAGGTAGTAAACTTGTCTTGCTCCTCGAAATCAAAAACTTAAATATTGTTTCATATGCTTGACCAAACGTGTGCTTAACATTTTCAGCAACCCAGAGTTGAGGAAGGGAAGCTGAAGTAGTAGCCAGATGCATACTCGAGTAGTTTATACTATCCCAGTTCATCAAGAGTTACTCTTTGTTGTTCGTTATAGATATAGTAGTAGTTCTTGTTATCCTCATTCGGCCGTTTGCTTTTACCTTTCATTTATAATAAGCCCACAAGATAGCCTAAAAATGGACTGGATCTAATACAGTGAATTTATTCTTTGCATTCTTTTTTCCTATGTTGAAGCACACTGTGCGCCATAATTGGAGGGAGGAATGGATTCTCTGTTTGAATGTTTTCTTTTGCTGGTAAATGTGAAGGCAACTGTTGATGCAAGAGTTCAACATCAGCATCTTCATCACTTGTTAATCGATTAAGATCTCTCTATCGCAAGGCGTCCTCTTCTCCATGATTATCTGAATATTATTATTTTCTCTTTATAATCTCCATTCTGAGCCTGTCAATCAGCTCGAAGAACGCTCTTTTATAAATCCTCATTTTAAAAACAGGTGTACGCAACGATGCGGTTGAATTACTCATTTTAAAAACATTTTATATATTAAAATTTGGTCACAACTCGCTGTGATCACCAAATAAGCTTATTGAATTACTCTGAGCAAGACTAAGTGTTCAAACATAAACCAGTCATACGAAACCTTTTTTAGAACAAAAAACTTTCCAAAAATTTCTTTAGCCAAAAGGGGGAAAAATACATCTCCATAATATCTAGCAACAACGATCCTTTAAGAGTGGGGAAAGTCAAGTACAATCTAGTCTATTAACTTAAATCACAATTGTAAAAAGTGTTGGCAAACAGTGACATTTCCACCAAGGACTATGATGTCTCTCGTTCAAGAAGCCTAAGAACGCAAATTCCGTTGACACAAAATTTGAAGACCTGGTACCTTATGTCTCCCTCCTGGACCTCCTAGGTCGAGGGCCAGATGCATCATCAACATTTTCATTCTCCTTTTTATTATCTGAGACCCCTGGAGCATCATTCTCAGCAGTTTTGACGTTGGTTTCAGTGGGAATTGCAGCGGCAGCGGCGGCGGCTGGAGTCTATAAGATAGAATAAAGTTCCAGGAGTTAAGAAGTTACCTTTTCTCAAACCAAGATCAATCCAAAGCTTACCTGAGGCTTCTTTTTGCCAAAGAGAAGCCTGAATATAACAGTAATCAATACCACAACTACAGAAATCAAGACTCCAATGGTGAGGGTAGCTTGTTTCTCTGCCTTATCAATAAAATCCTAAAAAGAAACCAGTCATCAGATCTGAAGATAAGACTGAATTTTTAACGCAATACGAGGAATTGAAATAGGAAATCTGAAGAAAGGAACTTGGAGCAACTCACTATGATTTTAATCTTGTAAGGCTCCAAGAAAGGAATGTCTGCTATCATGTAAAGGAGATCAAAAATTTTCTTCTGCAACAAAAAATGGAACAGATTAAGAATGTCATATTTGACAAGGATTAACTTGGAGCAACTGGATTTAAAACCTACAGTGGCAGATGGAAAAATCACCTGGAAACCAGAAAGTCCATCTTTGAACCCAGCAGCTGCTTCTTCAGTCTTTTGTTTTTCCTTCTCAGCCTCATATTTAGGTTTCCATGTCTCCAACCTATAAGACTCAGCAACCTTCTCATCACTAGCTATCAAAATATTGTCAAACAGAATGCCATCCTGCATGGTCCATATCTCAATACCAATAGCAGCAATGAGCTCGAAATTGGGCTTGTCAAGTTCAAAGTACTCGGGGTTCTCTATCTCTTGAGGTTTCCAGACACCTTTGTAGTTTGGATTGTCAATTAGAGGAGCAGACCATTTTCCCTTGTATGCTGGGTTCCTCTTCATGGGTCTCTTCCACTCTCCACATCCAGGCGCTTCTTCACACTTTGGGTTATCTATCTTTGGTGCTTCCCATTCTCCATCCTCTTCATCATCCCAATCTTCTGGCTTTGTGGCTTCAGGATCATCAATTTCATCGGGTTCATCATCCAGCCATCCATCTGGCTTGACGGCTTCCTCATCTTCAATCTCCATTGGTGCATCTTCATCCCAGTCGTCAGGCTTTACAGCATCAAGGTCTGGAATTTTTGCTCTCTCATCCCAGTCCTCAGGTTTCTTGTCATCAGGGTCAGGTATCGTCTTGGGTGGAATTAGAGCTGGCTCAAAGTCATCCACAGACAAGAAATTGGCTTTTTTCTTCTCTTCCCCGTCAACAAAAATTTTCACCTCATTGTCAGGTTTCAAAATAGCAGTATAAACATGTGAGAGTTTGTCAACTGGGACTGATGGAGGATACTTCAGATGGTGTTCCACATACTTGTCAGTCTTAGGGTTCTTGTGCTGGAGGATGAAATGCACCTTATTTGTGGACCCACACTTATCAGGTCCAAACATGATAGTATATGGAGACTCATTGTCAAATCCCTTAGGAGTCCAGTCAGCTGCTTGAGGACGGAGGTATTTTAAATATGCACCTCCACATTCAAGTCCATTTTGTAATCGAACTTCAAATTGAAGAACAACAGTTCCATCCTTGAGAACAATTGGCTCCTCAAGTTCTTTGACAATGGCATATTTCCTCGCCTTTTCACTCACAAGCAGCCCATAGTCTTCATGGCCATCACTCTTGGAGTGTTTCCATGTGCCTAATTAGCCAAGATAAACTTTGTAAGAATGGTGGCACTGGTTGCCAAAAACATAAGTGAAGCTAAGGAAAAAAGAAATGCCAGCAAATACCACATTTTTTAGATTTTCTGTATCTTGAAACAAGCACGTGGAAAAGATGATATTACCCCATTTTCAAATTTTCTGTATCTATGAAACAAGCATGTGGAAAAGATGATGTTACCCCATATAAGTATTCACATTCCGGTGCACATTATTGATGATGTTTGAGTTATACAAGTTAGCAAGAAACATGAGTTTATAATGGAAAACTCCTGATGGTTGATATATGTAAACAAAACAATAAAAAACACATGGTGTTGATAACTATATTGCTATACAGAATCACATGTTCCAGCTTTCCACGTATAGAGTCTATAGTGTACATATTTGCTTAAAATTCTAATCTGAAAGCACATTAGAGACAAAAATACAATATGCTCAGGTCATGAAACACAGTTTATCTATAATATTGAGTAATACAAAACAATAAAATGGAGTAGGTCTTTTTTTTCCCTTCTCTCTCTGGAGGAATGATCATTCATGGTGAACATATTGCTTAATAAGAATTCTACAACTGATAGAAAAAGAATTGCTAACCTTATTAAATAAAGATTAATTTTTTGTTGGTGAGAGGGTGACATCTTTAATGAATTTCCTTTAATTCAAGATATTACATTTGTTAAAACATTAACATCAAGCAAAGATAAATGTGCATAGACTGCCTATGATACAATGTAAATAGATTCAAAATGAAATCAAATGGTAGGTGGGCCAGTAATTTTTTCTGTTATGTTTGGTTTTAACAGATTGATTCATTTCTAATGAATGGGATCAAAGCATGGATATAACAAAAATAGATTTCATGCATAGAGGCATGCTCATTAGAAAGGTTGAAAAAGTGAATGGTTCTTGAACATTTTTAATTTATTAGGACCTATTAGATATTAAGAACGGACTCAGCAAATTCTAGAGATCACGTTAACAGGTATAGAGGCATGCATGGAAAAGTGTAGGAGCTGAAGATTAGTTTCTACATCAAGTTCTACCTTGGGAAAGGGAGTTCATGGTTACATCAATTCCATATTAAATTAACTCACTCGAACGCCTGAATGAAATTAAAACTAGACTAATGCCACCCTAATCAAAAATAAATAAAGGAAAATTTTGGAAAGATGTCTTTCCCATTATAAGAAATAACCATTTGCTGGTTGAGGTGGAATTATATATCTTAGAGTCCTAGACTACCATATATGGTATATCTACTGTGATAACTATTTCAAATACACACACACATTGCAACAAAATATGAGAGTGGCAATCATCCAAGATTAAAACCAAGGTGTTATAGCATGCATCTGATAGTTCATAAGGTCAAGATATGGGTAGGAATCATTCTTGCACTGAATCTCTCAGTGAGCACATGCAGCGAATATAGTGTTAAAAAAGTTTACTATGTCATATTATTAAGTTGTCATTTATTTATTCTATCGTAATTGTCAATTTTCACAAGCATGTTCCTATTCTGTGATATATTAGTACGCATCAGGAGGTATATAAAGGATAATACTCGTTGTCACGGATAGGAATTTCGGTGATGAAATTGTAGTTTGTTTTTATCACTTCCGATTTTTCAGAATGCTATTCCTCTCAAATAAAGAATTGAAAACGTGTTTATATTGTATTCTTAATTTTTTTTCAACTCTCCAACTTGAAAAATACATGCCAAATACCTGGATCCCCACCCATTTTCATATACCCTCTGGATCATAGAAACATAGGAGATTATAAATGGGTCCTAACACTTGGTCATGCACACGTATGCTCAGATTCTAGAATTATTTTGGAAGGAAAAGCAATGACACAATAAATTAGCTACATAAAAACTTTTTGTATGCCAGTGTAATATCATATTACCAATAGCTTTGCTAGGAAAAAAAATTAAAATAAACTTAATCATGAATAAAGATAAATAGATCAAAGTCAATACAACACTAAAATTGAACTCTGGCTGCTAAAGAAAAAGACATATAAAACACATCATCATCATCAAGCTGCCTTTGACCAAACTATTTGGGATTGGATAAATGAATCTTATTTCTCAATTGAGCTCTATGGTAGGCAATATCACTAGTAATCTTTATCTCACTCTACCTCTTATATATTACACTAGCAATTCAACTCTCCTAAGAATATAACTTATTAGTAAACTTTAAGTGTGTCCATATCATCTCAATTTATTTTCTCTCAAATTTTATTAGCATTGAAGTTATGCATAATTGCTCTCGAATACAAATATTGTCTATTTTATTCCTTCTAGTAACTCCATGCATCAATCTTAACATTTCTATCTTTGCTACATCAATCTTTTTGAATCTGCTAAAAAAAATTTATTTCCACATATTCTGTTAAGTTGCCACAAGTAAACGTCAAATTTAGATAAGACCTAATATTTGTTACGGAAGATTTACGGATTATATTCATTGCAGGACAGGGCGGACCCTCATTCACCAACCTAGTTACCTTCCTGAAGAATATCTAAAAAACTTGGCATCCGTACAAGTAATCTAAAGTAACGCGATTGAGTAGCATAACATTAATTGTGATAATAATTCCCTCATGCTTCTTGTTCGTCATTTCTAGATCTGTGAACATTGTCCACAGACTCATCTAACGGATCGTTAAAAGAAACTGAAAGATGAATATTTACTTTGATAATGAACGATATACTGAGAATTAATAATAGATCCGGAAGTAATCTACCTTGGTAGTCCGCCTTGTCAGAAACGATCCACCGCCCCTCAAACGATTCGTCAAAGGACTCGTAGAACAGCTGGATCAAACACGAAAAATCACTACCTAAATCTCAGCAACAATAATACTGGAAGAAGGAAGCGAAGGAAAAAAAAAGACAAACTACCGGATCCGACGCCCAAATATGGAGGAAACAGGACGCAATCAGCAGCAAGAGAAATGGGGCGGCCGTCCTTTTGCCGCTCATAGTGAAGGGAAGGGGAGGTGCGAGCGGGGATCTGGGAGATCCGAAACCGGATCGAACGAGCGAACCACACTTCCTTCGCCTTCACGGCTGACCCTTCTCCCTCTCTCTCTCTCTCTCTTCTCACTTGCTCGGTTAAAAAGGTTCATAGTGATTTGTCTCCGCCAATGACATGAGAGACTACGTCGTGTTCTCCAGTATAGTTCCGCCATGTCATTCATCAGTGTGGGACCCGCTTCTTCTAAAAAAGGCGAGGTTGCTGGACGCCATGTAATCCACTAAAGTGGGACCCGCTTATAATAAAATATAAATAAATATTTTTCTTGCTCATCTAAATTAATTTTTTAGGCCGTCGATATACTTTCTCTTGTGGAATCCGTTACCTTAACGGTTTCACACGATCGGTCTCACGACCATTGCCGTCGATATCACTTTCTCTTTTATAAAAAGTGAAATCTGCCACCTTAACGGTCCCACACGATCGATCCCACGACTATTTATGAGGAGTTAAATTGAGAAACTACAGTTAATCACGACGCAAGAGGGTATTGCCTGACTTCACTAGGATTCAAACCCTTATTCTCAATAAAATTTTAAATGATTTAATCATAAATAAAAAATATTACTGTTTATATTTTTATTTTATGTGATCGAAATATTTTATCATAGACGAAGCGCGTAACACGTAAGATATTAATTCTCTAAATATATTTATTGTTATATGCAAAGTTTGTGATATCAAAGGTGTCTCCGATCATCATTGCAGAGAACCTCATCTGAAATAGAAAGAGCATATATATTGTCTCCAAATAACATAATCATCGAGTGGGCATTAACAATATTGAGCTACTCTCAACGGTCAAAATAAAAATTCCAATCTGATGTACGGTCGAAGAAGGACCCTTCGTTCAAAGTTCTTTGGAAATAATTTCTTTATTATTATTATTATTATTATTATTATTATTATTATTATTATTATTATTATTATTATTATTATTATCCATAAAATGCATGGCCACGCATTTATTTGCTATATGAATTCATGCCGCAGTAGTATCGTCTGATGCGACCACAAAGCGGCCGACAAATATATTCCCGGTCCATCGTCTTTTACTCCCCGAAGAAAAATTATGGTTTCTTTCACTTTTATTCTCCTTAGTGCTCATCGTGTTTACTTTTGATCAACCAGTGTGCTCCTTTATTAGATTATATTCTCTCATTTGTTTAGTTCAATCCTTTGCCAAATTCTCTGTTAATCTTACTACTGCACTCCCTGCTGCGATATACAAAAATTACCTTCATGAGCTGCAATTTTCGTGTTCGAGATAAGATAAAGATTAGTGTGATAGTCAGTTTTCCTTTTACCCAAATTTCGTTTAGTTTTCTTCAATCTTCACCCGTTTCAGATCGATATGATTGGGAGAGAGTATGCATTTGGTAGAAAAGATTAATTAACTCGCTCCACTTGAAAATGACAATCAAGTTCAGTAGATTCAGGGAAATAGCTAGTGCGTAGTAATTATTTAGGCCGAAGCATGCGGCACAGCAGCATGCAGCGGCGGCGGCGGCGGCGGAGTAAAACAAGATAAAGAAGAAGAGGAACTCAGTGCTGAAGAGAATGATGTCGAACTTCACTTGCGGTTCTTGGTGAGGTTTACGTGCACGCCGGGGCTGCCCTGCACAAGCCTAGTGCCGAAGACTAACGAGTTGTTCACGCTCTGCACGTTGTTGTTCACCATCGACGGCCATGGCTTCTTCGTCTTGCCCTCTGTTTTCGTCGCGTCTTCTGAGTCAGATTCATCTACCGATCAAATTAGGAACGCGCAAGTTAGCTCGTGTTAATCGATGGAGGGAGGTAAAGCTAGGGCGAGTGGTTTGATCTATCAAAACTTACTTTTCATGGATCGGACCTGTTGCCTCCTTATCTGATGGCTGAAGGACGAAGAAGAAGAAAAAGCGTGCCGAGATCCATGAAGGCGCCGATGTTGTACCCGGCGATGGTGATGCCCCCCATCTCTCTCGCTCCCTGCTTGTGTTTGCTCCCGTCGCCGCGCGCTCGTCGGCATTGCCCAGCCTTTTCCGGATGCCGGGGAGTACTTGTTCTCATCCTTCTGATATGCTGCCGCGTAATCAATAGCAGGCGCCGCCGGGCTCGAGTTGCCGTTGCCACCGTTCTTCGGCTGCTGCTCGTCGACGGTGCGCTTCACTTGGACTTCAGGAACCGGCTTCGGCGGCTCGGGCTCCGGTGTGACTACCTTGGGAGACGGAGGAGGAGGTGGAGGAGTCGGAGACCGTCTCGCCATCGCTAAAGGAGGCGTCGGTGACTGGCGTGGTGTAACGACGGTGGACGTACGTAATGGCGAGGGCTGAGTTGCTACTGGCGGCGGAGGTGGCGGCGGCTGGGTTGCCGGGGCGGGTGGCAGCAGAGGCGACCGCCCGAGCGCCAACGAAGCCTGGCGAATGGGCAGTCCGACGGGTCGCGGCGCCTGCTGGGGAGCAGTCGCCTGAGGCGACGCCTCGGCTTGCGGGTCTGCCCGGCCGGTCTGTGAGGCGAGGCGGAGTAACCAGGGGCGGCCCGAAGGTGGCAGTTGGCTAGCCATCGCCGGCGGTGAATGCTAGCTAGCTAGGCAATTAATCGATCGTACTACGTCGAATTAGGGAGATCGAGGCCTATTTGTAGCCGCAGGGAGCGGCGACCATGCATGTGAGCGTGCCTGTGTGAAAGAAACTCCATTGACAAGAGAGATCGGAAAGGGAGTGGAAAGGAGGAATCAGATCCGAGGAATAACAATGGCGCACCGCCAGCCGGAGAAAGATGGCGACGTATACGGCCCGAGATTGGCATCAAATCTACGAAGCCAAAAGCTTCACGTACGTGCATGTTTCAGTTTTCTCTGAATCAACCTCTCGTGATCGATCTATCGACGATGGTTCTTCGATCGACACAGTGGACGGAAGCAATAAACAACGCACATGTCTTCTTCAGAAAAAACCAGTTAGAAAAAAAATTTTAAATATGAATCAAAATTTTTTCTTAAAACCAGTTAGAAAAAACTCATGAATATATTCGATTCGTTTACACTTTAAGATTAATGACTGCCACTTACTGAGCGATTTGCAGTTTGTCAACTAAGAATAGAATTAATTCTATTAATGTTTCTCACGTAACAAGAGATATTATTTATAATTAACAAGCAGGAGCATCCTTCAGTGCAGAGGTTGTTGGTAATATAATGTGAATGATTTGACAGAATTAGGTTCGAGTGTTTAATTAATTATAATTACAACAAATTAATCAATGATTTTTATTTTATTGAAAAATAAATAAAAATAAAAATAAAAGTTAGGAATATCAAATGAAGGAATAAAGGATTCAAAACTTAAACTGTTATTATATATAGTTAGTTCGAATGTCTAAATTTAACAACTCATTAAATTGATTTGTGTTTAAATTAAATTAAAGAGGCAATTAGCTTAGAACCATCTTAAAGAGTGCATTTATTAGACGGAGCGCCTTAATTATTAGAAAGGGGTGTCTCAACTAATCGGAAGGAAATATGTAAACAAATTAAAGAGTTGTGATGATATAAACGTCATCAACACGTCATCGCTATTAACAAATCGACAAACTCACTACCCCATTAACATCAATTTGGGATAACAATATGTTTAGAGGATGTAGTAATATGAATTAAAATTTCTAAGACATTTTAATATATATGTATATATTTTTTTCAAATTCACTATATTGATTCTGCCGTTTACTGAACTGTGTAAATAAATTTGGATATTATCCAAATCATATTCTCAACTTTCATAATATATTCAAATCACGTATTCTATTCTTGAAATACTCTTCATCTTTTTTTCTAGATCCATCAACCAATTTTATCTAAAATTGACTGATAAATCTAAAAATTACTCTGAATCATTTTGAATTAAAATCAATATATTTAAAAATCTTCTTAATGTATTCATGCCCTAGGATTTAAATTTGCTTGCATAAATTGAGAACGATAAATTAAATTGAGAGTAAGTTTTTAAATTTATCGTTCTTAATTTATGCTATCGAATTCAGATATAAGTACGTAAATATATTGAGGAAGTTTTTAAAAGTACATTGATTTTGATTTGAAGTGATTCGGAGTTCTCTAGACCCATCAATTAATTTTGAACAAAACTGACGATGGACCTACATCATTTGAAAATTTAAAATTTTGATATTTTTCAAACAAGGCAAGTTATAAGTGTTGGTGCAATAATACCCCAGATGAGAAGTTTCAATGATTAACAATTATTTAAGTTTAAGTTAATAAGGTAGATCTCACTTGTATTACGAGTGTACAGGATTAGTGAAGTCCTCGTAGGTCTAGAGACCAGATGCAATGCAAGAAAAAATCAAGAAGGTCGAGTGTCGGATTCTTAACAAGAATATGTCTATGCAGGTCAAAAGACTAGATCGATGTAAGACAAAGAAAATCTAAGAAAGTAAAGATTGGATTTTTGACAAAAAATGAAACACAAACAAATTGCGAGATTGGAAGCATTGGTAGATGAAGATTCAGACACGAAGAAATTCCAAGCACACAAGTTCAGGGAACAAGTGATTCATTTGACATGAAATAATTGAAAAAGGTATAAAAGTTTAGGCGAACTTCATCCATTAGAATGACTGAGTGTATCAATTGATTGGTAACATTTAACAATTGATTGATCTCATAGACTTCGAGGAAATTATGTACTTAGGGGTTTTGGGATGTAAAATCCTGAATTAGAGTTCACCAATCGATTGGTAGGACATATCAATCAATTGGTGATCCAAATCCTAAGAATCAAGTTTTTGCAACACCAATCGATTGGTTAAATTCAAAATTTAGGGTTTACACGATTATCATGAGTATCATGATTCTAAGTGATATAATGAATTTATAATAAATTTTATTAAGTCTTTATAAGTTTAAAAATTCACCGCTCTCACTTTATATTATCGAATTCAAGTCCAATAATATAAATATATTAAGAAATTTTCAATAGTACATTGATTTTATTATTAAGTAATTTGAAATTCTCTAAGTCCATTAGTTAATTTTAGATGAAATTCATTGATAGACCTAGAGAGAAAAAACATTTAGCTAATATCGAAACTTGTTTATATGGTTCGGTAAAATATATATGGTTGATACTATGCTTAAAAAATATTTTTTTAATAGTAGACCCAAGTCTACATTTACAAAGAATAATAGAGAACTGAATGAATGTTCTACAATAATAGATAATTTGATGTGTACATCATGAATTGCATTAGCCATGAAATGGTATATAGCATCAATAAATTAAATATAAAAGTAATCCAAGTGTTGATTATTGGAAGTTCTAATGAGTGTAAGGTATTTAATTAGGTGGAACTTTATGTAATTTCTCTAGATAAATACTTTACTTAGCTCCACATTTACACTGTAATTTTTTTTACTAGATTTTGGCCCCCATAAGTTGATGCAATTGGTACTTACATGAGTGTTTATCACAATGGATCTGAGAGTGAATTCTCAATACCTCGCTTGAATGTTTGATCTCCTCATGCAAAAGGACTACTGTGTTATCCCCTTCATAAGTGTATGGGGAGGGGGGTAACCCTAGAGGGGCCACTAAAGTAATAATTAATCTTCACGAAGAATCTTAGTACTGATCCAACAAATTTAATTTCATTTAGCATGCTCATTGACCAACAACTATAGTAATTAATCTTCACGCAGAATGTTTAAATACCAACTCGATCAAGAGAGGAAGTGTGTTAAAATCCCAGAAATCAAAGTCAAAGTCAATACCTGAATTGGTTCTCTCACCTTTGTAGGGCTGCTCCAAATCAAAGTCAACGTTCATATTGCTGGATCTTTGTCTTTGTCGGGCGGCATTGCAGTAGACATCGAGCTGCTGCCGCCGCCGCCGCCGCTGCTTCCGCATTCGACAGAGGGGTTGACCGCCGCAGTGCGCAATTCCAGTTCATCTCCGCCGCCTTGAAGGGGTTGAGCGTATTGAACTACGTCCGCCGCGATCAGTCCTCGAGTTTGCACCGGTGGAGGCGGTGGCCGTCCCGGCGGCGGGTGCAGGCACCAGGTCGATCAGGAGCGGCACTGCCACTGGCCAGGAAGCCTTGAGGACGATGAGAAGTACCGATCGGGGCTTGGACTCGCTCCGGGAAATTGAGCTTGGCTTTGGCGCCTTTGAACTGGAGAGCGGCGGCGTCGTAGGCGGCGGCGGCCTCCTCGGCGGTGTCGAAAGTGCCCAGCCACACTCGGGACGCCTTGCGAGGGTCCCTGATCTCCGCCGCCCATTTCCCCCATCTCCTTTGCCTCACGCCCCTGTAACCATACTCCCTAACTCCGCCTACGTACATTCATAAATATCCTCCAGTTATGTTCTTGATTTTTGTTGCTAATTTAGTTATAGCACGTACCTTGTTGCGATCGAGAGGGCTGTGATGCGACGGCGACGTCGGAGGACGAGGCTGAGGCTGAGGCTGAGGGTGGCGAGGGGGAGCTAATGACTTGGGCGAGGGCGGAGACGATGGCCGACGTTTCCCAGTCAGCAAAAGCGGATGAGATGTAGTGCATGCGCTGTGGCTCTTCTGCTCCTTCTCCTTCTCTCCTTCTCCTTCCTTGATCTCGATCGACTGGTCGGAAGGGTCAGAAGGGTCATAAGGATCAGGAGGAAGGGGCCTCTTTCCATGCCGTGGATGATCCACCTTCAATTATGTTAACGAATTGAAGAATATATATATAAACTACTAATCACTTAATTATTCTGCACATATAATAATCCAGAAAGAGAAGGAGAAGAAGAAGAAGAAGGAAGAGAGAGGAATTTGTGTTGCAGTGATTTGAGAGAAGAGGAAGGGCAGTTTATACGTAGGATCTTGAAAGGAAGAAATGAAAGAGAATGATAGATATGTTGTTGGATATACAATTAGTGATGGTGGACAGGTTTCCGTTTTATCGGCTACAACCCATTCCGCGTTTTTCTTTTCTCATTTATTATTTTTTTTCAAACTAAATACGTCAGCTTGATGTCATCCAAGCGTATATATATATATATAATATCTTAAGCGTCTTATAATTCATGATTAATCTTCGTGTTCATCCTATTCGAGACGTTCATGAATAGTAAATTTATCATTTAAGATTTTTTTAATTTAAGAATTAAATTATAAAATATAAAAAAAAATAAAAAACAAATTTAATTACTCATGGAATGGAATGAAATGCATCGATTATTATCTAAATAATAATTTTATATTTATTTTTTTCTTCCGAACTGTAAACCGGTCAGAGCAAGAATTTTTGACTTGACCGATCGGTTGGACAACAAACATTATGGAACAGACACGACAAAGCACTTGATGAAAGATTGAAAACATTATGGAACAGACACGACAAAGCAGTTGCTGAAAGATTGAATAGGGTGGCAAAATATCCGGCCAAAATCATTGTAAAATCCAAATTGATTTAATATGATCTATATTCTCTTAATTAACGGAGAAAATTTCTATAATAGATGATTGATCTATAATATATTGATGGATTATTCATTGTAAATACTTTTTAATTTATTTTTATAGTTAATGAAAAATCTTAGTAGGATCGAATTGCTTATTTGCAAATTAATCTAAATAACAATTAAAATAATAATAATAAAATAAATTGAGTGATGAAAGAGAGAGTATTAAATATGGCGGTACGAGTCAAAATTTTGGGCGATCTTCCAATTAAATCTGTTGGAGTACGTGATGAGCGACCTGCACCGCAAGCCAAGTCGCCTTGTCGCTCTGCAGGCTCGAGTCTACTTGGTTGACTTCTGATCCCGTTTTCTGTCAAATTACCGGCCATCAAAGTCAACGTGCATATTGATATATATTTATATATACATCGAGAGAGATGAATATGTGATCGAGATGTTTACGATTCCGCAAAGACTTAAAGTCAACTCTCCGGTACGTGTTGACCCGGTATGCCAACGCATAAATGCAAAAAACCTCTTATATTTAATGGATTTCTTATATTTACTCTATTTTCTTACTTATGTTTTTTTTAATCTAGTTTCGTTCAATTAATCTTGAAAATAGATGATTTTTTTAATGCGTCAGTTGCATAAATCTATAAGATATAATCTTTTTTAAATTTTTAAACATAAATGAAGTTGCCAGCCACTCCAAATGTTCTTCACCCAACTTATTTTTTCCCTTCATCAAATTAATTTAATTTAATTTGCTTGTGTTAACACTAATCGTATAAAGCTTTATCTATCATATCATTCCAGTAACTCATAATTGGACAACAATTTCTCATGTTATTTTTTTATAAAAAAATAGTATTACAATAATCGTTTTATATATACCCAAAATTAATGTTTTTGAGAATTCGCACTAAAGTGTACGTAGGCATCACCAGTCAGTAGTCATAAATTTGGAAACTTCTAGATGAGTATTTTTGGTCGAACAAGAGCAAAAAGTAGCATATAAGTAGAAAATACAATAGAAAATGAATATGATAATGTGCATGAACATATTCTTTCTCTAAATAATCACTTTCTTTTATAACTTTTTATATAAAGGTATTTTTAATGATATTTAGAACATTCTTTATAATATTTAAATCATTCTTTAACAACCATCATCGATTATCGTTATTATCTTTATATTTAATAATAATCATTATATTCGAAACTTATATTCTAAACTTCCACTGACCATATAAATAATTTTTATTGCTCTTTAACTAAAACAAACCTACGTTTTTCTTTTTAGAATACTTATTTGATCTTGCATTAGTCTCCCGAACACTCTTTAACTCTAGATATATTTCCTAAATATTTCATAATTATGTCTTAGACTCTCGAACACTTTCAAATTTTAAATATAATTTATGAGTACCTTTTGATTTCAGCCATGAAGAATAACTATGAATTGTAGTTAATATAATATTATTAATATTGATCCGAGTTAATTTTTTTTTAAATAATTATGATCCTATAACTATTATGACAATATAAAAAATAATAATATTTTTAAAAATAAAAATATGTTGAGATTGGATGAGTAACTATTTTGATAATAAATAAAAAGGGATATTTTTTAAGGATTTGATTTTAAAAAAATGTCATTTGCTCAAATTTTATTTTATTTTTATTTTTTTTCCTTGATGCTTTTCTTATTTTCCTATTAAAAAAAAAAGATAAAGCTTTCGGTTAGACCGCGTCAAAACCTGCATCACAAACTATTCTTTCATTTTTATTCTCTCCACCCACCATCACCATTCACCAGCGTATTGCTCCTTCGCTAGCTCCTCTCTCTCTCTCTCTCTCTCTCTCTCTCTCTCTCTCTCTCTCTCTCTCATGACGACTGCCAACATCGACACGATCGCCGCCTCACTGAGCGATTGCAGTCTGGTCAGCGCCGGAGGCAACGGGGGAGACCGATCGCCGCCGCACCTCGCCGACTTCATCGCCGCCGGGGAGATCACGGTGGACCTCAACTCCGACACTGCCCTCCCCTGCCATTGGGAGCAGCGCCTCGACATGCGGGTGCCGTTTCCCTCCCTCCATCATTCCCCTCTTCTTTAATGCTCCAATCATCGATCATAAATGCGCTGACCTCTCAAAATCCATTTTTGGAACCGATCTCGATCGCCGTCCGATCGAATCGTTCCTTCGCCCCCTTCTTTCTCCGTCCTGCTTCCTCGCCCGAGTCAACGAGTAAAAGCATCATTAAAACTAGGTTCTTGATTTAACATATCGTCAGTGGTGTTGTTTCCGTTGATGATAGCAGCGGCTGTGTGTTCTTGATCGATTTTGTGCCCTTTTCGATCTATTTCTGCATCTGCTCCGCGAAACGGCATTAAAGATTTGATTTTTACAGCGATTTGATAAGGCTTCATTGCTCTTCATCTTGCAAAAAAAGTTATCTTTTTTGTATCGATTTGATCGATCTTGCAGACTGGTGAAATCTATTACATCAATTGGGAGACCGGTATCGAGACGACGGCCGACCCGCGCGCTGCCGTTGCCGCCGCCGCCGCCGCTCCAGCCTACTCCTCCTCCAACGAAGAAGCAACGTCCGACGAGTACAGCTGCGTCTCGTGCATCGGCAGCGGCGCTTCCTACGATGAGGACGACGACGACCACAGCGACGACTCCTCCAGCGTGTCCTCCGCCTCCCCTCCGCCTCCCTCCCACGTCCTGGTCGCCGCCGGTTGCAAGGGCTGTTTCATGTACTTCATGGTGCCCAAGCACGCCGACGCCTGCCCCAAGTGCGGCGGCGGCGGCCTCCTCCACCTCGGCCGCAACGGCTCCATCTGAAACATCAAGTTTCCCCACCAAGTTCGAATTTTTTGTTCCTCCTCTTCATCGATGCATGTAAAAACCATTATAATCATTGCAGTATCACCTGCTTTTAATCAAATCCATAGCTGGTCTCCGACCTCCTCCGACGCAACATGGACTACCAATGCAATCTCTAACTAAATGCTGCAATATCGAACGCCCAATGCTTGATATTTGCCGATGTTCTGCAGTTCGACAGCGGAGCTGGGACCAGACAAGCCCCATCCCCAAGTACAAAAATATTCCCTCACTGTCATCTCGTAGCGAAATTAATGCAACTCTGCACAATAATTTCCAGCAAAAGTTCAATATTCGATAGTAAAACAACACATCAAGCTAGCGTTCCATGAAAGAAGCTAATGGAGACGCTGAACGTTGAGCAGTCGAGACAAAGTGAGCTTTCTTGGTTTGGCAGAAAGGAATCTGGTCAGAGGAGAAAGGCATTGAGTGCAGAAACAAATTACTCCACAACACGGTCAAGAAACCTGTTCCTCTGTGTGCATTTGCACAGAGAGAGAAAGAGAGAGAGACAAAAATACCTCCAACACGTAGCCTGCGCTTTTGCCTAGTGAAAGGAACAGGACTTGCGACAGAGACACTGTCTGCTGCTGAGCCTTCTGTTCTATCCTTGGGATGCCTTGTTAGTTGGTATGGTTCCTCTCGCCACTGTTCACTCTGTTTAATTGGCTCCTCTTTGCATCATGGCCAAATGATGAACTCCTGAGTCTCTCTTGGTGTCGTTTCCCCTCTGTGAGACAAGACTTGCTTGGCTCTTGCATTGCATGGACCCAGTTACAGCACACAGTTATTGTGGTTTCGATTAGGCAAGAGCTATAGCGAAAGTACTTCCGTTCTCTTCCATGGAATTCTCAGTTTCCAGCTGGTTTCTGAGCTAAAGCACTGTCAAAGGAAGGGCAAAGATAGATGCACACTGGCCAAACTAAACTAAAATGGGAAACTGTGGATGACGAGTATCGCCTCAGTCATGTGGGTTTTGATATCTGTAACTTCTTCAGAGTTCAAAAGATTCCTTAGCCTTGGTCATTACTGTCGTATAATTTGATAATCAAGAATTTGAATTATAAAAAATAATTTTTTAAAATGTAAGATAAAATTGTGTACAATGTATGATCTTTTTTCGAAATCTCGCATGGATGAAAATTCTTTTGTATTAGGAAGGCTGCATGCCATCAACTTTGTAATTCTCAAGTTATAGCTTGTTAAACCCAAAAGCATACAAATTAAATGTGTTAAGATGATTTGAGTCTAAGTACATGTTACAGTAAAATGTCACTCGTTATACTGTATCATGTATATAGAGTTTACAATACAACTTCTCGATTTACCTTCTCATATATAGTCATGAGGAGTGACTGTATGGGGTCGCTGAAGTGCCAGATTCTACCTTATTGCTATGATATATAGAGTTTACAATGCTCCAGGGTATAGTGTCGACGGTGAATATATGTTATTTCTGATGTAACAGCCAGATCTAGGTTGAAGCTCGTGGGAACTGATGACTTGCCATTCACTTATCATACGTTAGAGTTTATAATGCTCTCAGGGCGTAGTGCAGACGGTGGAAGTATGATATTTCTGGTGTAATAGCCAAGGGTCGAATTTCGCGGAAACTCACGATCTATCATTCACCCCACCATGAGCCTCTTGAATGTGTATTTGAATTTACTTCCTTCCATACCTGTGAGACCGGCTCTAGAGGGTCGCTGAGATGACAGATCTACATTTTTTATGTATAGAGATTACTTAGGACATAACGTAGACGGTGGACGCATAATCCTTTTGATGTAAAAGTCAAGAATCGAATCTCGTAGGAACTTACAACATGAATTTATCTCCCTCCATACCTATGAGGCCAACTCTAGGAAGGTCGTTGAGGTGGCAGATCCATCTTTTTATGTATAGAGTTTATAACGAGGCCTCTTTGGAGATGTCCAATATATAGAGTTTACAAGCCCTCCATGTACGGTGCAACGGTAAGATGCCCAACGATTTTTCCAATAGCCAAGGTTCGTTTCCCATGTAGAGTAAATGGGAATCAAGTAGACTATTGATAAATTAAATGGATAAAGCTTATATAATTAGAATTTGTTAAGATACAATTAAAATTTTATATTAAAAATATATGAAAAAATCATGAATTTATAAAATAGAAGACATCTTTATTGGTATGATATTTAAAATAAAAAATAAATATTTTTAAAAATAAGAAAAAATTAAATTATTTTGATTAAAATCATGATAAATTAATTTCCACTGCCACTCGGCGCGTTCTCATTCTTTTTCCTTTTTTTTTTTTTTCAAAATTTGAATCACGTTACAACTTTGACAACTTAAACTACCCGTAGGATCTACATCACATTTCCACCCGCAAGTTTATTGAGCAGGGTACTGGTAGGGTCTGCTTCTACGCATTCACATGGAAGGTAATCATTTGAGTTACATTATAATTCCCATCCCTCGTTGATATCTCTGCTTCTTGTGTCTCCATTCCGCCAATGCACGATCGTTCGAAATCCTACGGATATTTTCGCTCAAACCCTAAGGATCCTCTCCAGCGTCGGTTCTTCTAGGCATGGCGTCGGCTAGGACTCCCTCCCACCGATACGCCTCCGTCGAGTCGCGTTCGTCGTCCGATCCCTCCCCTCCCTCCTCCGGTCGCAAGAATTCCGGCAAGAATCTCCCCTACTTGCGTCTCCTCATCGGAAATGGAGGAGGCCGAGGAACCTCAGATCCTGCGCTTGCAGCCGCACCCCGGACCGAGAACTACTCTGGAGCCCTCGTTACGGCACGGGAGGCCAAGAGAGAACGTAATAACTTCGGGAGCATGGTGAAGAAGCTCGTCGAGAAGCGGACTAACCTGAAGCTGGGATCGGGGGATCGCTTGGTTCTGGCTGTTCCGGATGATGTGATAGCGAAGGAGCTCAAGAAATACTCCAACGGCTCGCATTTATCGACCTTGTCGAAGAAACTTTCCCAGAAGGGTGGAGCGGCGGAAAAGGCGCTTACTGAAGTCAAGAAGAACACGCGGACATTGGCGATGGTGCTGCGCAGCGAGAGGAATCTTCTCGCCCAAAACGAGGAGTACGAGGCAGAGATCTCGGAACTACGACTTCTTATGGAAGAGAAGGATAAAGAAGTAAGCACATCTACTACAAACGACTATACCTTATTCATGATAAACGGATGATTTTTTTTTTTTTTGTGTCAAAAACGACTTGAAAGCAAATCCGTTCTTACAATCACTCGTATTCTGCTATGTTCGTCATTGCTTAATCTGCCTGAAAACAGGAGACGTAAAATGATTTAGCAGATTGTTGGCATCGTAGTATTATCATACTATGTGATTGTATTGATTTGCTTGATCAATTATCTTTATTTTTCTCTGTGCAGATCGAGAAATTGAAAGACATGTGCCTGAAACAGAGAGAAGAGATAAAGGCATTAAAGGATGCCATACTCTTTCCGGATGTTATAAATTCACAACTGCAGGAGCTGCTAGAAGAGCAAGATTTTGAGTTGAAACAGGCAAAACAAGTCATCCCAAGCCTTCAAAACCAGGTTACATCTCTCACTGGACAGCTCCAGTGCCTTGCAGCAGATCTTGCTGAGGTAATTGTTGCCTCCTAAGTGATCTTGAATTTTAACTTACCTGCAAGTTGGTTCTTTGCTTTGATTCGGTCCTCAAGCTTCATCCGGCATTGAGGTAGATGCTTCACACCGCTCTATGCTCATTCTAGATCATCCATCGAGCTTGAACACCTCTTCAAATATGAAAACCTTGAAAGTCCATAAGCACATTATCAAAGACAAACCATTAACTTGTCAAAACATAAGAGCATGTTTTTAAGCTTAATCACAAGAGTAACCAACTTAATAATCTAAAGAATTTAATTTGGTTATGCACTAGTGGGTATCTAATAATGGAATCAATGCAGGGATGACAATATGCACCTAATAATTTCTGCAGCAGGTTTGCAAACTTGGGTCTGGGTATCCTTATAATTAGGTTTCAATTGATCCAGTTTTGCTTAAAATTGCAAGAATTTGCATGTTATACACATTTAGATCTGTACCTATAGGTTCGAGTACTTATTTATCGTATTCGAGTGGGGTCTTTGGAAGAGTACATAGCTGAAGCAGGTATTTAATATGGGTTCAATAGCAAGTACTTAATATTGAAGTCATCAAGATATGTGCTTGTACCATGAGGTTAGTCCTGAAATTTATGTTCTGATAATGGAGCCAAAAGAAGCAGCATCTTATATTATTTGTCATGAAGTTTGATGTGATATCTTGGAACTTCACTTTTTATACTTCTTTCCAACAATTTTTTTTTTGTGAATATAGTACATAATCTACTGAAACATAAATGTTTATCCAACGTGACTGGGATGAACAAGAAAATAGAGTGGAAAGAAGAAACTAAAATCCTCACTTTCGCTGTTAGGGATTCAGAGATGACACATAATTTATATTTTAATTCATCAATTGGGAGATTGTAGTAAAATTCTGACATGGCATGTGATGCATTATGATTAGTTATGTGTATGTATTTCATTTTTGAAGGTCATATAGATATCTTTTAGGTGATTGACTTTAAGTTCTTGGGGTTTACTGGTAACAGGTGAAGGCTGATAAATATGGTGTTAAGACATGCTCAGATAGACATCTAAGCTGTCCAAGAACCCCAAAATTTTATCAGGAGGCTGCTAACCAACTGGTATGGTTTTATTCTGTACATGCCCTCAAAGAATTTTTTTAAGTATGCAGTAATAAGCAAACAAAAGGGAAAAACATAGAACTTGCTTTCCTAACATTA
Source organism: Curcuma longa (assembly GCF_044706935.1). Taxonomy (NCBI): domain Eukaryota; kingdom Viridiplantae; phylum Streptophyta; class Magnoliopsida; order Zingiberales; family Zingiberaceae; genus Curcuma; species Curcuma longa. Next base: position 4,584,320 of record NC_133880.1, on the reverse strand, counting down.
GTAGATTCACATCATTCAATGACATTATAGATTTTCAATGAACAACCCAAGTTTGAGAATGCCTATTTTCTTTCCTGTGTTAAACATTGAATTCCTTTTTCTTAGAATATTTTTTGTGAATCTCATTCTCATGCATTTCCTCAGGAATATAGCTCTGGAGATTATATGGCTTCAGAGCGCAGAATCCTGGATGATATGTTCCTCAAGGATTTAAACCCGTGTTTGACCCCATTTTCGAAAATGAAGTCCCAGGTAATAATTATGTCTTCAAATTGATGTCTTAAGTGACGATAAAAAGTCTTTATCCCTTAAGTGACATTATTTCTGCAATTCTATTTTTTCTGTATTCAAGTTTATTTGTGCCAAAAGCTCTTGATTTGTTTCTAACTTGCGATTGCACCTTTTTTTAGGAAAAGGATGAATTGGTTTATGGCTCCCCTGATAATGGTAGATTGTTCAGGTATGACACACAGTTGAGCCGAAATATGATTTGTGCTTCCAACGGAGGAACGCTGTCAAAGAGTTCAGAACATCGCCTGAGGCCTAGCTCAGGTAGCAACATCTCAAAGAAGGTTTACAAATCAGATGAAAACAAACATTTGATTGCAAAACCACATTATCCAGATCTTTCCTAAAGTAAAAGATGATCTCTTTCCCCATTTGTAATGGTCTCTACTTGTGTACCAACTGTTTCCAAATTCCTTGTATTGTCATTGTATCGATTGCATGCCCATGTAGATGTTGTATTGACATACAAGGAAGAAGTTTTTGTGGCAAATATGAGTTAAAAGTTGCATGATATGAAGATCCTTTGTCAAGTTGGTCTCTGCCAGTCATAAGCAATGATTTCTTGTTAGTGTAAGAGAAAGAGGACTTGTTAGGGTTGACATACAGACCATTATAAAGTGGTAAAAAGTAATCCTGTGCCTATTAATTTGAGAATTTGAAACCCTAGCAAATAACAATTTTGGAGATCTATATTCATAATGCGCAATTTTGGAGATCTTATGGCTATCTGAAGAGGTCAGGAGTTACTCTCTAGTCAGCTTCTTTGCTTCAAGGGCTGGTCCCAAATTGTTAGTCGGACTCTCCTCTTTTCTAGGATTTTCTGTGTTTGATGTGCACCTGTTTTTCTGTTGGTTTATCAGTGATATTAAATCTGATGAATAACATTTTGGAGATCAGATGCTAGTATATGGCAAGTATGAATCTCTTGATATAATCAGAATGTACTTGTTTTCTATCTTATTCTTTATCTGTATTTATTTCTGAAAAAAAACTCCAGTTTTAATTTTGGTTAAGAGTTTTAATTTAGTTAAAATCTTCATCGTACTGTACATCAAGCACAAAAGATTGCTTCCGGCACAAGATCTTCTCATCGTCGTTCTAGCTATCGCATGTAATTCTTGTACAGATTTAAGTAAGCATCGTCGTAGTTATTGCATCAGATTCATTATGTACAGTTCATCATCATGTTCATATTCAGGTGTTGCAGTTTTGCTATCTTCCCACAAATGCATTTAGAATTACTGCCATTTTCTTCATGCTCTCTGTATTCGTTTGGCATTCTTCTATTATTATTATTTTTATAACTAACTAAGGTATCCAATTTATCATGAAGCTGATTAAGTCTTGGGATGATCAATTACATCTTTTATTGAAATTTTTTTTGCTATCTTCTCACAAATGCATAAATCTATCAATTATTTGCGTTCATTGGCATATTGTAAGTCGACTTTATAGATTATTCTCTAATCAAATGAGATCCATTCTCTTGCAGTGCTCAATTATTTAATTATGATTTATAATACAATCATGATGATTATCTATAAAGATGTTAGTGTTGGATCGTAGTCGACTATCGTATGTCTCGATCTATGCTTTTTATAGATCTTCCGGTTATGGAGTTGATCGTATAATACACCGTTGGGTCATCTAATTTAGATTTTGAAGTGTTAGGAATATATATTATTTATTTATTTTAAAAAAAATACCAACCGAGCTGAGTAGCTGACAGATGATGTGGATTATTTTAGTGAGTTGATATTTTGCCACGTCAGTGAAGTGGATGAATAAAGATTGTTATTTTCATAGATTTGACATGGATTTATTAACATAAAACAGTTATCACAGATTTATTTGTGTATAAAATAAATATGAAATTTACATTTCACTAAAAAAATTAGAATTTTAATTTTAATAGGACGAATATTTTAGAGATGAATTTTGAATGTATAAGTCGGATAAATTCGGACACTTAAATTAAAAAAAAAATAAAACGCGCTGTATTTTGTAATTAATAATTTTTATTTTTGATAAAAAAGGGTTCAGCGTGGTCTTGTTTTCAAATATCCTAACCCTTCCAAGCCCAGCCTACAATCACGGCACGGGTAAATATTTGGTAGAGAATTGCCTGCGATTCAGTTCCTTGCCCATCACGGTGAGGTGGGACGATATAAAGCCGTCATTGCGCGACTGTGAAGAGATAAACCCTGCAGATAAACTCAAACCGAACCCTAGTTTGTCAGCGGAACCCTTCGCGGTTGGCGGCGAATTATCCGGCCCTCTTCTGCATCTCGTAGATTCTCCTCGTCTTTGCTCCCGTTCTCGATCTCTGTCTGATTCAGGCACGCCGGTTCTCTTTAATTTCCTTCATTTTTTTTCTTCATATTTTAGGCTATTCATCCCTTTTGATTCCTTGTTGTTCCTTTTGTGGCGTTGTTGCGCTTCAATTGTCTAATTTTACTTCTTAGTAGCTGCCGTAGCCTAATTGGTTGCCATAACCCAAAAAAGTTTGATTTTTGGTGCATGTGTCGATGATTGGATAAATTGGTCCTTTCTTCTTAATCTCTTTCTCAAGTATAATTAGTTTTTATTCTGTTTGTTGTAGGTGTCTATAAATTTCGCAGCTGCCACCGACATGGCTAGTCGTAAGTTCTAAACCTCCGCTCTACAAAATAGTTACTGATTAATTTATTTTTCTAACAAAGATTACCTGACTTATGCTGTTTAAACAGATATGTAGTTTGATGTTGATATATAGGGAGTAGTTTGGCATGACTTCCTAGATTTCATAAGTGTTTTCTCTAATACGCCATGATATTTATAAAGATGCCTGGATGCCCATTATTGTTTGCAGCATGCTTCCGTTCATGGATTATGGTTTGTAATTATAGTTGGAGTTCAGTCCTATGATACATAAAATGAACTTTAAAGGCGGAAATGAAAATTTACTCATGCTAGCTGTTTGACTTTTTCTCAACTTAGTACTAGTTGGATTAAGTTTATTTATACCCTCCTGAGGCTAACGCATGCTGCAGTCAATGTGCTCGAGAAATATTGAGATGCTTAAATTTTTGTAAGAGGCCCTAAAGAAATGACCATAGCTCCCTTTCTGCAGGCATTCAGTTTGAGAACAATTGTGAGGTTGGGGTATTCTCTAAGCTGACAAATGCCTACTGTTTGGTTGCAATTGGAGGATCAGAGAGCTTTTACAGGTTAGTATTTGAAAATGCACAAAAAGAATACTACTCATGTTTACTTATGAAAATCTTTATGGTTTGTCGATGCAGTGTATTTGAGTCTGAGTTGGCTGATGTTATTCCGGTGGTCAAGACCTCTATAGGAGGAACTAGAATTGTTGGACGACTTTGTGCTGGTAAGCGCTAGAAAGACACCTTTTTCATGTCTGTTGTAACTTTGCATGTCTCTAAATTTTAGCATTCATTCACTTCAATGCAGGAAATAAGAATGGGCTTCTTTTGCCTCACACCACAACAGACCAAGGCAATTTTCTCCTCCCCCAATTTTTTATTTTTATTTTGGATAGTCTTTCATTTTTTGATAGTTTTGTTTTGCTCCTATTTGTTATTAACATGACTGTGACACATTTTATCAATTACTTACCCCTGTGTGTTCTTCTTGATTATGTTATTGATGCAAAATCACAAGATCAATTTGTGGATTCTGTAATGCTACTTATATGATCACTTGTGAATGATTAGGTTTAACCATTGAAGATAATGACAATTGTATATTAAATATGAGCTATCATGCAAAATCTGGGAACTTGTTGGGAGTGATGGGTGTTAAACACAGAAAAGTGGAGGGCATTAGGAATTATAGGGAGATGTGAGGAAATGAGGATCCATATAGGGCAGTAGTATGTAAGCCTACAGTTTGTTATCGGGGGCAACATTGTTATTCTCAATGATCTTGAGACCGGCACTAGCAACTTAGTTGAGAATTTTCTCTGGAGAGACAACTTAAAAGGTACTATTCACTTCTAAGTTGAATTGATAGTGTTGCTATGAGGTAATATGCTGGTCGATCTGAATTTCTTTGATCAATTCTATTTGCTGAGATATATAACATGAGGTGAATCAGGATAATTGTTAGGTTTATGTAAGATTTTTTTTTTGGTTTTTGAGGAGCTGTATGATTGTTCTCAAAGATCCTATGACTGCCGTGTTGAATGCAATTTAGCAACTTAAATAAACACTGGCATGAGAGAGTATATTATTCAATTTACACAAGGTTTGCTAGTGACCTATAAGGGTTAACCTGTGGGTCAATCTGTAGTTATTGCTACTATTTGATGGAAAGAGATAACATTGAGGTGATAAATGCGGAATTGCTCCTACTTGTGGGTTCACTTGAATGTTATCAGTCAGAACTAGATTTGACGAGTTAAATCGAAAATATATTTGATGAGTTAACTGCTTAACATCGTTGGTTGATAAGCTTTATATAGTTGATTTGAAGACTTGCGCAGCTTGTTTGTTGTTTAACTGTGTTAAGATGCAGATTTATGATGCATCCAATGTGACAAGAGTATGTGCAACACTTATAGTAAGTATTTACAGTAAAGAAGCATGCATTAACTGAGTGGCTAATTCTTCTGCCTAGAATTGCATGTTTAATGGAGCTTTAGTAATCAATATTCACCTCCATTAATCACATGTTTAAGGGATGTTGCAATTGTCAGATGGATCCTCATGATTTATTAACAGTTCATGTGGAGAAAAAACAGCAAAATTCTTATTTGATTGCTTACAGGTGTAAGCAAGAGCATTGTCTAAAATCATCATATGTTTATTGCTATTTAGAACTACAACATCTGAGGAACAGTCTGCCTGATAGTGTGGTCGTCCAGAGAATAGAGGAAAGGCTATCTGCTTTAGGCAATTGCATTGCTTGCAATGACCATGTTGCTCTTACACATCCTGATCTGGATCGGGTTAGTCATTTCCTCCATTTCAAGATCAGGGGCTATAAGAAACTATTAACTTAAGCAGAAGTCAATTAGGTAAACCTCTTTTCTGTCTTTCAGGAAACTGAAGAACTCATTGCAGATGTACTTGGCGTGGAAGTGTTTAGGCAAACAATTGCCGGAAACATACTTGTGGGGAGTTATTGCACATTTTCGAATAGAGGGGGACTGGTTAGTTTGTGAGCAGCAGAAATTGTTCTTACTGGATTTGCCACTATCCTTCATCTTCTGATCTGCGACTGAAATATGAATACAGGTACACCCGCATACATCCATCGAAGACCTCGATGAACTGTCGACGCTTCTCCAAGTCCCTCTGGTCGCCGGAACAGTGAACCGAGGCAGCGAGGTCATCGCTGCTGGAATGACTGTCAACGACTGGACGGCTTTCTGCGGATCCGACACCACCGCAACTGAGCTCTCTGTCATTGAAAGCGTCTTCAAACTAAGAGAGGCACAACCAAGCTCTATTGTAGATGAGATGAGGAAGTCCCTCATCGACAGCTATGTGTGAGATCTTGAGATTCTAGTTACAGGTAGAAGTGCTATTTGAATTTAAAGTCTATGGATTATGAATTTATATGATGATTTTGCTTTACGACTTGTGAGATAATGTTTGTAGCAATAAGGAAAACACACACACACACACACACAAATATGATATGTCAATAGAAATAGAATTAGGCAAAGCAAAAAAGGAAACCCTAAACAGAAAACGAAGGCTATGATCGACGCCATAAACATGTCATGCTTTATGTTTCATGCCCGATAGAAAGAATGAGCTTCGATCCCTCTTCCATTAGTTTCACCGACCTTGGCACAGGGGGTTGCTCATTAGAGTCGACTCGTCGTCGCCGGTGGCGGCTCCGTCGTCGCGAAGGTGAAGAGATCCTCCGTCGAGCGGGATGTGGGTGGCGCTTTTGTCGGTGGGGTCGTCGACGGCCTGCTGCCCCACACCCGCCTCCTGGAGCTGCAGCGCGTACTCCAGGCTCCAGAGCACGTCGCCCATGGACGGCCGGTCCACCCCGCACTCCGCCAGGCACTTCTCTGCCGCCTCCACGTACTTCTTCAGCGACGCCGGGCTGATGGCGTTGGCGATGTGCGGGTCGACGATCTTCTCCAGCTGCCCTCGGCGGTGCCACTGCATCGCCCATTCCGCCAGGTTCACCTGGTCCCGCGGCAGCGCCGGGTTGAGCGCCGCCCGCCCGCACAGGACCTCAAACAGCACCACCCCGAAGGAGTACACGTCCGACTTCTCCGTCAGCTGCTGCCGCCGGAAGTACTCCGGGTCCAGGTACCCGAAGCTACCCTTCACCGCCGTGCTCACGTGCGTCTGCTCCAGCGACGGCGCCGCCTTCGACAACCCGAAGTCGGCCATCTTCGCCACCAGGTTCTCGTCCAGCAGGATGTTGGTGGTCTTCACGTCGCGGTGGATGATCCCATGCGACGCGCCGGTGTGGAGGTAGTGCAGTCCCCGGGCGGCGCCGATGCATACCTCGAGGCGCTGCTTCCATGAGAGCGGCGTCGGACCGCCGTTGCCATACAAGTGGTCGCGCAGCGGTCCCTTCGCCATGTACTCGTACACCAGGATCATCTCATTGTTCTCGTAGCAGCAGCCGATCAGCGAGACCAAATGCCGGTGCCGGAGCTTGGACAACATCTGTATCTCCGTTTGGAATTCGTTGATCCCCTGCTCCGACGACGGATTCCCTCTTTTGATGGCCAGTTTGGTGCCTTCGAGCTCGCCCAAGTACACTTTTCCAAATCCTCCCTCCCCGATCACCGCCTTCTCGTTGAAGTTGTTGGTCGCCTCCTTCATCTCCCCCAGCGAGAAGATCCTCCCAAGCCCCATCGCCCCGGACGGGAACAAATTCGCGTACCCGCTCTTGCACTTGTTCGATCCGAACCTGTCCCTCGAGCTCCCCTTGCTGCTTCCGCTGCTTCTCGTGTAGTTCGCTTGCTTCATGTGCACCGGCAGTAGCCACGACGAGATGCTGTTGATTTTCCTCCAGTCCGCCGGCCGCCGCCTCCACCGGCAGAACATCATAACCACTAGCACCATCGCCACCGCCCCCAGTACCAACCCGACTCCAGACACGATCCGCCGCTCCATGCTCCCCGGCCCTGGCCCTCCGTGATATGACCCGTCAGCGGAGAACTGACCGTCGAGGCTTCCCGCCGAGTTGCTCATCTTCATCACCTCGATCCCGTTGAGGATCGCGTTGGGCGTCCCCAAGCCAGAGTTGGGCGGCGGCCCCACCTGGATCGTGATGGCTTTGTTCGAGATGGTGGAAGCGTTCGCCACGAAGTCCTTGTAGTAGGCCACCGAGAGGTCGCCGGTCGCCGTGGAGAGGTCGAGGCTGGAGACGGCGATGAGGCCGTTGATGTAGACGTTGAAGTAGAGTTCGTTGAGGTTCTTGCTCACTATGTCGCAGAAATGGAGGCGGATCAAATAGGAGAAGGACGGATCGACCGCGAACTGCCAGGTGATGTTGAAGTGCCGCTTGTCGATGTTCGCGTTCGCCATCTCCTGCGCACTCGCGTACACTTCGCTCGGCGCGATCAGCGGCGTCACCGATTCGTCGTCGGGGAACTTGATCTTGCGGGCGGCGACGGAGACATTTTGCACCGTCTTGAGCTCCTTCAAGAACCACGCATCGGGTTGCCATGTCCTCGAGAGTGTATCATTTGCGGGCGCAATCTCCTGGCCGCCCGCGTTGATCCGGTAGGTGACCTCGAGGGAGTAGTGTCTTAGTCCGGTGAACTCTTCCTGGGGGGAGATGCTGGTAGCCGCGTTGGCAATGATGTTGTCCGGCGCCGACGCGACCTCGATCGCGTTGACGAATGCCAAGCGGCCCTTTTGGGGGGAGAAAATGAGCGACACTCTGTCCTCGGTGATCTCGATAAGATACTCCTTGAGGAGCGGCGACGCCGGCGGGGTGGAGGCGGATGAAGGATTAAAGTCTTGAAGGAGGACGACGTCGTCGGTCCTGACGGTGAAGGTCGCCGCCGTGAGGTTGTAATCGGCGTTAGGGAAAGGGAAGAAGTAGAGGCGGATCCAATGACGGCCGGGCTTCGAGATGAAGAAACTGTATTTCGACTCCTCCGGGAAGACCCTTGCCGTCACATACAGAGGGGGCACATCCGTCGAATTCGCTGCCGCGGTTGAGTTATCGGCGGCGATCTTGATGTCTTCCTTGGTTGAGAGGTAGGAGGAGGATTGCGACTCAGAGCGAAAGAAACGGCCGTCGTCGACCAGGGTCATCTTAGGCGAGCCGCAGTCGATGAGGTAGTTGTCGACGGGAGCGAACCTCACCGGCGCCAGCTGGTTGGACGATCCCGCTGCGTTCGCATAGGGCAAGATGGGAGGGGAGATCAAAATAAGGAGGGAGAAGAAGACGGGCGCCATTACTTTTTTCGTCGTCGGCGACCCATATTTCTCCCCTCCGGCCATATCATCAGTTACGGTGAGGACGCGGCTGCGGTCAATGGTCGTCGCCGACGTGCATCCTGAAGGCCGGCCGGCGAGCTGAGCCTCGATCGATGGATGGAAAGGAGGGGGAAAAATGGTGGTTTTTTGGGGACGCAAAAACCGTTATACCAAACGGAAAAGAAGACGTTGGAGGAAAGCTTGCAGAGAGAGAGAGAGAGGAGGTGGACGGGAAGGGAAAAGCCGTTATTTTTGTTGTTTGGTGGATCCTGTTGGACTAATTAAAATCGACGGACGAGGTCTCCTTGTGGGCGTTTTATTGGCTAGTTTCTATGTTTGCTGTATGGGACTTACAGGGGATTTGTTTCAATGGCGAACTCTTCGGTGGTCCGTCCGTACGTTTAACGGCCTCTCTCTCTCTCTCTCTCTCTCTCTCTCCTGGTGAGTCTCCGCCGCCGGTCTGGTTCAGTGATCTTTCTCCTGAGCCGGTCGAAGTTCGTGAACCAGCCAGCCGACAATTTTTATTTAAAAGTGGCTACGTATTTGAAAATTTTTCTATGATTTAAATTTAAAGGAGCTAATTGTAAATTTTAAAAATATTTGGACCCTTGTGTAAGAATGCAAGATTGATACCCGAACCCTATTTCACATTTCTCGCGTGCGCTCTCCGCTTCTCGCCGCCCACGATTCCGACGCCGCCGTTGGCCGCCACTCTTCTCGTTTCTCTCTGCAAGACGTGCCGGCCTCTCTTTGTGAGTTCACTTCAGCAAGCTGTGAGCTTCGCCCCTAGTCATCCTCTTCTCTAGCAGAAGCTTCCTTTTCCCCTTCGGCGCGGGCAGCGACATCCCCCTCGGTTTATTTGTTACGAGCAGAAAATTAAGAGCGTTCTGGTCCATCCGTATTGCTTCCCAATCGACGAGAGGCAACCACATTGAGAACAATAGACAGTGATAGTGGTGAGGACCGTTCAGCAGAAAATCACAGGGTTGAAAAGAGTTCTACGACAACAAGGCACCACCAGTTGGAATCCACAGAGTGCAGAGTTCCCTAATGCGAGCCAGCGTTATCTGAATCTTCGACAAGGTGGAGGTTTTCTGCTTGTTCCATTATATTCATCTTGTGCATGATTAAATACAGAACATTAATGATATTAGATAACTATAATAGTATTTTCAAAGAGTAAATTATAAATGGGTTGCTTGATTATGAAATGGAGAATAAATAAATAAATTGTAGGGATAAATAATGCAAATAAATGATTATTTTATTTCTGTTCCTGCTTCACATAATTATATTTGCTATGCTTGAGTATGCTACATGTTCTTAATACACATGGGAGGGATTGCTTTTCAAAAGCTCAGTCTTTATTTTACGTATTGCTACTTATCTTTCAGTTGTGTTGTTCCCTATATTATCTGATTGTTGAATGCCTATATACCTTTCATTCTAAAATTATTACTAATACCTTTGGTAATTAGAGTAACTAAAAGAGACAGGAAAACATTATGACGAATCCCTATTTATATATATATGAACGTATATTGTAGAGCTTTGGCTTCACCCTTTAAAAGATACACTTGTAGTATAGAGGGACATCACTCTTGGGTCGTGACAATTTTTCTTATGTGAAAAAAAAATAAATTAATCAAAGAATTAATAAATTAAATTGATTTATAACAATTCTTATATGATGTTAAATATATTCTAATTTAAGATCGATTATATTTAGTTTATATTTTAGAATAACTTAAACTAATCAAAACAATTTTAGTTAAATTAATTTTAAAATCTGTTTAAATCAATTAATTGTATTAATTTTTTGTTGATTTAATTAATTGATTTTAGTTGAATCAATACAATAGGATATTCAAACTGATGATTTAAATTAACTTAATAAATTTAAAATCTGATTTAATCTTATCTTTGCCTCTATTTCGCTCAATTAGTTCCATCATTGCTTTTTTGATACTTTAACTTATGCTGCTTGATGTCCTTTCTAGTTATAATTTTACTAGTCCTTGTAAAATTTAATGATAACCTGTCATCTTGTTCATCCTGCAGGTAATACCTCTACTCAAGCAAAACCACACCATTGAAGAGAGCCTGTTGCTGTTTAAGGTTACTAGGTTATTGTTTGTTAATCAAGAAGTTAGAAAAGATGAAGGAAGTTGGACCTGTGGCATTATTCAGAAAGCTGTACTGTTTACGAAACACACAGAAAGCAAGATTGTTGGGATTAGATGTTGGCCAAAAATATGTTGGTTTGGCTGTTTCAGATGTCACTAACCAATCATCGTCACCTTTAAGGTTCATTGTTTTTGTATTTCAACTCGTTTTTCTTGTTTAAGTCTTGCCTAATATTGCTGCTCATTTTTCTTCATGGTCTTCCCTTGATGGATTTACTGATATCATTAGATTGCACAACGTCTACAATTATATCTACATTCTGTTTGCACAACATCTACAAATAGATTATCATTCTGTGTCAACATAAAGTGTTTTAAAATTTTTCAAATCAACATTATCAGTGCATTTAGAACTTCTTTCAGTTCTGTAATTTTTTTTTTACAGCCAGGCCCTGTTTTATAAGGAATTTTTTAGATTAAGGGCTTTTGAAGGAAGGATTTAGTTTCCTTTCTGGAAAATTCGTTTTAAAGGAGATGGATATGGGTTTTATTCCACTATGTTATTTTCAATGTATTCACCCAATATGGTAGCTTTCTCCAAATAAGGAGATTTGAATTTTATCTCTCTTCTTCTCAGTTTTGTATTTGTACTTTGTCCATGCTTTGATTTTGCTAAGATGTTATTTAGTCTTGTGATTTGTGTTACCTTTCTGAAGAGTCTATGTGCTTAATATCTTATGCAGTGTCTTAGTGAGGAAGCAGTCAAACATTGATTTGATGGCCAAAGACTTCAAAATCTTAGTATGTTGACTGATTCCTTTTCCCATTCGTTAGTGGCAGTTAAAGTTAGATTACTAGGTTTCATTGTCTGCATTAAGCAATTTGATGATTCACAAATAAGATATAATTATCAATGTCATGCATTTCTCAAAGTCTACATGTTTTAAATCAGAATTTATAATGAATATAATTCTCCTTTGCAGGTGTCTCAATTTTCTCTTGCAGGTTTAGTTGTGGGTTTCCCTTTTAGCTTGATGGGCCAAACAAGTGTGGAGGTACCCTAGCCAATAACTTCTATTTTCAAGTTTTTGAACTTATCTTTGACCTTTCAGTTGTTCCATGGAAAAAGGCTGTGCAAATTAGGCTTTTCATGAAGGAGCTATGCAAAACAGGGATACTTGATGGCCTAACCTACACTTACTGGGATGAAAGTTATACGTCAAAGGTGAAGATCAGATGTCAACTTTTAGTAATGTTGTTGCAAGGATAATTTCTTTCCCAATATTCGATCATTCGCAGTGTGTTGAAGCCCTTTTAGAGCCTTTGGATCTGCGTCCAGTGGAATCCAAAACAATCATAGACAAGTTTGCTGCAGTTGGAATACTCCAGGTAAGACATAGATATCTTCTATCAATTGAATGATGCAGCAATAACCACATGCTTGTGAACCAATATCTACATATCGACATGCATGTAAAATAATATATGCTGTTTTAAGTACTATATTATTAGTTAGCATTGCATTGTACTAATAACATACATCGACAGGGGTATTTGGACAACATGAACAGAGACTTGAGATCAGGGAAAATCACAATAGAATGATGCAACTGCTGGAAAGATGTCAAGATGGAATGGTAATACTCGAAAGTGGATTCATATGTTCTAACATTATTATAGTTGAATGGATGATATTTAAGAATCTAAAAGGTAAACATTATGCTTCTTTGCATACTAATCTTATTAACGTCTAAAAAATATTCTTAGCCTTGATAACAACGGTAAAGTTGCCGTCATGTGATTAATAGAGTTTTTTCTTCTTCTTTGTTTCTTGTGCTTCAGAGTTCAAATACCTACTTTGAACCTCAATTTTCTTAGACTTGGAATTCCAAATTCTAGCCCGCCCTACTTTGTCTAAATTATTAACTTATTTAAACGTAGAAACTCATCTGTTGTTCTAATTATTCAGCCTAGGCACACTTGACTTGATAGTGAAAACTTAATCTCCTATTTATTTAAAAACTATTGGCAACTGGCTTTGTCATGTAATATATATAATATCTGCAGTCCAAATTAGAAGAATTAATTTGGACATATAACGAACTTGGTGTGTTTTTTCTGCTAGATGATGTTGAAAGTGAAATAGCAAAATAATATTTGATGCAACCGAGGTTAGGATTTTATTATTTTTAGCTCATAAATTATGCTCATCTTTCTCTGTTAAATCTTAGTTATTAGGATTAGAATAACTGATATCTCATCAAGTTGCCAATTTGCGTTTAACTGAGCGTGCAGTCTATGCTAATATGCACATTTTCTTTGCTTATAAGATAATCATCACGCTATACTTATTCAAAGTTGGCTCAGTTGAATAGAAAACTTCCTTTAACTCTTGGCAACCCCCTTACCATATTATTAATGTGGAAATTGACCTTGGATTAATCTTCAAAATAAGACCAAATCTACATTCCCATCCCATGGAGCAGTTTGTGTAAATGATATATTTTTTGTCAAACAAAAAAAAAGTGTGATGAATGATTAACGTATGGTGAAAATCAAGTGGCAGTTCCCAATTGAGAATATTTTTATTTTCAATTTTGTCTTAGCAATTACGATTAATTATTAGAATGAGTAGTAACTACATATGTTATTATAATATTATTTTTTTATTTTTAATATATTATAACAATTATGATTAGTTGCTATAACATGCAAGTAGTTATTTTGTAATTATTATAACATATAATAACTAATATAACACACCGCAGCAGCAACCTAAATAATTATTATAATTATTTTAAAAAATATTTTGATATAATAATATTCTGATTTAAGATTTTTTTGATTTTGTTATAAATATGTATATAGTTTATATAATTATTTTAAAATAATTGTAATTAATTTAAAATAATTTTGATTAGGTTGTTAAAGAATATTTTGATATAATAATATTTCATATATAATAATTTTGATTAAAATAAAATAATTAATTTTTTTAATGCGGCAGTAGTTACTGAATAATAACATTAATTAATTAATTAATTAATGATATTTTTAAAATAAAATATTTGATGCGTCTCCTTTTGATTACTGTCCCTTAATGTATCTCAAAAGGCAAAAGCTGTGTTGCGATAGGTTTCTCATGCTGGCGCATTATCCACTCGAATGCCCCTTCCCGATAACGTAACGCACATGACTTTATTAATTGTTTTTTGTTTTGGTTATTTGCAAATTCCTGGAACGTGCAGGGAAGCCTTCCACGTGCAGATAAGTCAATCCCTCACGTTTTTAGCTGTTGCTTGTGGAAGTGCATCAGGCAGCCTGCTGCCGCAATTTTCTATACTTCTTCCAACGTCCATTTGTTTGTTTATTCATATAAAATTATATATTCATGATAAATTAATAATATAGCAATAATTTATAAAAAAAGGCATAACGATTTGAATTATAAATTTTAAAAAATTTTCATCGCATGCTGCGGATCAAAATTTTCCGGTGCATTTATTTGGAAGCGCCTTCTCGACCATCCACCAAAATCCAAAATAAAGGAAAAAATAAAAAAGAATTGTGGGCACGTGGAAGTTGACGGTTGGTCGAGCCCAAGACTTCCATGTATGTACACTAGAAACGACAACCGCCGAGTCGGAACGGGAAAAGCCGCAGGCGCGGCGAGTTACAATTCGGCCGAGTTCTCCCGCACCAGCTCCCGAAGCGCCTGCTCTGACTCGGCGCGGCTCGCGCGGGCGACGAACGGGTGCCCTAGCAGCTCCGCCACCGACCACCGCTTCCCGCTTTCCTTCTGCAAGCAGCACTCGATGAACCCCCGGAACTCGCACGACGCCGCGCCCTCTGCTACCTCCCCGATCGTCTCCCTCAAGCAGATCGCCACCATCAGCGCCGCCCAATCGGGCTGCGCCCCCTCCGGAAGCAGCGGGAAGTGACCGCGGTGCAGTTCCAGAACCGCCAGGCCAAGGCTCCACACGTCGGCCGCGTACGGGTCGTAGTCCCCACCGTGCGACGCCGGATCGAACCGCTCCGGGCTCATGTAGGCGCAGGTGCCGACGTAGGAGTCGCAAGGGTCGAGCGACCGCCGCAGAACCTTGCCCACGCCGAAGTCGGCGATCTTGACCACACCGGCGGAGTTGACGAGGAGATTGGCGGGCTTGATGTCCCGATGCACGATCTGACGGGAGTGGAGTTCGGCGAGGCCCAGGAGGGCCTGGCGGGCGATGGAAGCGAGCGCAGACTCCGGAAAGGGGCGGCTCCCCCTTCGGCGGAGCAGGGCGTCGAGCGATCCACCGTCCATGTGCTCCAGAAGGAGCGCGACGTCGCCTGATGGGGTAGGTACGACGGAGTGTATGCAGACTACATGGTCGGAATCCGCGGAGCGGCGTAGGATGTCGATCTCACGGTACGCCTGACGCCGGAGCGACGGATCGGCGTGAACAACCTTAAGTGCGTACACGGCAGCGCTGCGACGGTGGCGGACCCTGTAGACAGTGCCCCCGTTTCCGTGTCCGAGCACCCGAAGCTTATCGAAGTCCGAGAGCCGAAACTCGGCCGAAGGGGTGGAGCAGGAAGAGGAAGACGACGAAACACGGTGCCGCGGCTGCAGCCAGCAGAGGAGGAAGCGGGAAGTTGTCGGAGGCCGACAGCTTGCCATGGAAGCGGTTTCAGGGACTTTGAGGGTGAGATTGAGGTGG